>NC_058406.1:128213628-128246606 GCF_002201575.2 Neomonachus schauinslandi | reverse complement strand
CAATTTTCATTGCTGGGTAAAACAAGATATGTTTATGTAAAGAGGACAATTCATGTTTCATTGCTCATATATTTGTTCTTCAAAAAACATGAGAATTCTCCTCTTGTAAGCTTAAATATTAGTGACTATTTCTAGTATGTATCTGAAATTGCTAAAACTTCCTTCTGAGACCTGAACCAAGTATTTAATTACTTGCATACATTGGCAGCATTGGAGGGATATAATTAGTATATTTTATTTCATTCATAAACTAAGAGGAGAATGTCTTTCCAAACATGATTAGTGAGTAATGGCCTGGGCTTCAGGATAGACAGTAAATCTAATAAACAGAAGAATATACTTCCTTTTACCAGCATATTATTACCAGGGAATAAAGGAATTAGGATATATTCATGGAGTTTATAACATTAAAGAGTTTCATGTAAAATGAAATTTATTGGTGGCTTTTAGTAACCAGACACAAATTTAAACAGGAGTTAAACAGCACAACCTTAATTTCGTTATTTCAGACTTGAGTTATGAAAAAAAGATGTATGTATAAATATCAAAATCTCTAGTCTCCAAAACAGGAATAGGTCAGATGATATATTGAGACTAAGAAAAAATTGTTCAAACTTCTATTTATATATTTTTTTAAAGATTTATTTCTTCATTTTAGAGAGAGAGAGAAAGAGCGAGTGAGAGAGCGTGAGTGGGGGGAGGGACAGAGGGAGAGAATCTTCAAGCAGACTCCCCACTGCGCACAGAGCCTGATGCAGGGCTTGATAGATTCCAGGACCCATAAGATCATGACCTGAGCTGAAACCAAGAGTTGGTCGCTTAACCCACCAAGCCACCCAGGTGTCCCTAAATTTCTATTTATTTAAACTTTGTTAATGTTATTTTATGTACATTGTTTATACACATATATGTATATTATTATACACACATATGTACTATTTATATAGTTTATTAGTGTGACAGTACATGTATGTGACATTATAAATAATAATACACATATATTTGGATTAACTTCTCAACTTTTTTTTTATTGATAGGGTATATAATTTTAAAAGTGTGAAGAAACTTAATGTCTTATGATACTCTCCTTATCTTTGGAGTATATCCGTCTCTAGCTATTCTGATGAGAGAATGAAACAAGCCGTCGTAAAAGAGGTAAGAGTAACTGCTGAAGTAGAGTAATTGTTCCATGTAATGAAACAGAGCGTTCTTGGTGTATCTGTAGCAGATGGTCTTGTGCCCCAACATATACCCTTAGTCTCCCTCTGATTTTGGCTGCAGTGGGCGGGGGGTCAGTTCAGTGGCTGCACAGACTCAAATGACAGCAACCACTTCCAGGCTACCCTCAGTCTCTCGCTTTGTGCCTCCACATCTTCCCTAAAGCCATGGGAGCCTTCTCATCCAGAAGTAGGAGGATGTAAACATCTCTTGGAGCAACCCTCAGCCCATGGGGCAGGAGCCTGCTGTGGGTCAAGCCCCACTTCCTGTCCTTTGGACTGGCAGTTCTCAGAGATTCCAGGGTGATCTGGTCTCAGCAGATAGCTAGTCTTTTTCTTGGCTTTTCCTCTTTCCCCATCTCACTCTCTCCTCTCTCTCATTCCTGGAATCCACTCCCAAGCCACCTACAACTGAATTCTTATCTCAGGCTCAGCTTTGGGGAGAATCTGAGCTAAGACATTGTTTTAACATATTTCTATGAGTCACAACTAAAATGTTCAGTGGAGGAATTCAGAAATTATCGTCAAATGAGAATTTGCTCAAATTCACTAAGTTTTGCAAAATCCAATTTGGAGAATGAGATGTATATTAAGGCAATTACAATTTTTCACTTAAGACATCAAATTGAGGAGAAAAGATACAAACTCCCAAGAACAGATAGAAGCCGGAAGAATGTCATGTTTAAACTTTCAGTTTCATCTCTAAAAGAAAAATTAACCAGGATGATTGTGAGGTTTGAAACTACTTCTCAGCAATCAGTGGTGTTAAATACTAGGGAAAAGCTTGTTGCTTCCTGGCAAAAATCTTCTTCATCAGCCAGAATGAGACAGATGCAGTCAAGGCGCTCCATGCTTGGTTACTATGACTATCTATAAAGCGTTCCTTGGGACCACTTGGTTAGAGTTTTTCTATTTTCACATTACTTAAATAGGCTTCTTTAATTTGAACTTTGATAATAAATAAATGTTTGGGAAGAACACAATACTGCATGATCAGCTATAGGCAGATTTGTCATACATACACTGGTAACAAGTTACAATTTACACAGCAGGAATGTGATTCACCAACCCCACCTCATTTATTTTGTCTTGGTTCAGTAACTTACTGTAAAAGACTCACTGCTTTCTCTATTTCTAGGTGGGAACAGTTAAGAATCATGTTCTAAGCACATCTATTTTGTTATGGAGGGAATATTGGCAACTACTGGGTATTTCTGTTAACAATATGGTGTGAATGATTTATGGTTACATATCAATACAGGATGAACCAAATTATCTCTGACTAAACTTGGGTGAAGAAATGAAACTGGGAGTGTTTATAATTCAAAAGCAAGAATGGCTGTAAATACAAGCATGACCAATTTAAGAAACGTAGGGGAGGAAAAAGGAGTTTACCTTTAACCTTCTAGGTTCTTAGCGGAGACTCTCCTATAATAAGACAGATTAACAGGAGAAAAACTAATTTAATTCCATATGTATGGGAGCCCCATAAAGATATGAGAGACTCAAAGACAGCCAAAGCAATGGAGGTTTATATACCATCCTGAGCTATGGAAAGGAAGAGGGGTTTGGGGCTTCAAAGAGGTGGAAAGCAATTCACAGGAAGGTGAAAAGAGGAAATGTTTGGTAAATAAATGTTTGTCAGGCCATGCAGACAGGTGTCTCAGATGAAAATGTTATCTCTGGTAATAGCTCTCTCCCTGGTATAAGCCCCCTTTCCAAATACTTTTAGGCAGTTATGGGGGAGGTAAAAAGCTTTTCCTGATTCTGCTGGGTCTTGATTGTCTTCAGCTTAAAATAATCCACATGCCAAGTGGCACATTTTGGGGTGGCATATTCTGCTCCCCTTTAGCCAACCTCCATGGTGTACTCAGAATGAATGGTCCTTTCAGAAAATGATTCATTTGCAAAATCCAGATGTCTGAAGGTGCAGGCACACAGTGGGAGTGTCTCAGCCTTGCCCAACTTTGCGTGGCAGCCGGACCAACTTTCACAACGTGCTACTTTTAGTTTATATAATCTTTAATAACCCAATAAGCTCACTGGAAGCGATTCAGTTATATATAAAAATGAATATCCATAGAAAGGCATATAATCTAACTGATTAAAAACTAAAGAAAGGATTTTCATTTTGTGTCATTTCTCCGCCTGTTACAAGACCCTTCCAGGACTGGGCCAGGGACCGTATTTTTAGAGTCAGTGACCTTTGGACACTGTAGCATCATTAGACTGCTGGCTCTTCGGTCTTTGCAGCCTCACTCACAGAGGAGATGGTGTGGAGGCTTTCTGTCATATCTGCTCTTGTTTTTCATCTTCCATGCTTGTATTTTAATCTTTATTATATCTTTGGCTCTTTGCATTTGCACACTGCTGAGTGGGAGACAGTACCCTCTATCTATTTTGGAAAAACAAGACTCCTCTTTTTATCTTTAGTAAGCTGTGCTTGGGCTGTCTTCCTCAGTGCTGGGCTTAATTTCCCAGTGCTCCTTTAACTCCTGAATTGTACTCACTAAACTTTTGTTACTTTTTTGGTTTCACGTAAGTCTTAGGCCTCTAGTCTTTCGGGAACCCACCAAGGGCAGCGTGGCAACAGAACCATGACTTCCCCGCAGCACTGTCTTATAGTACTTGTGGGTCAACTTGGGCCTCCCTACCACTTTGGTATCAAAACCCATTTCTGGTTTGTTCTACACGAGGATCTCAAGGTTTTATGTAGAGGAGAAAATTACATTTTTGTAAGATAAATTTATAAAGAATTCCATTTCAACAGTTTGGATTATTATTTGTAATAATAACAGCCAGTAGTTATCCCAAACTTACTACTTACTAAAATCTTTAAATGTATTGTCTCATTTAAATTCTCACAAGTAATTTCACGAGGTAGAAATTATTATTCTTTGCATTTTTACAAATAAATAGTTTAACTCTTTTTAAAAATAGTACTTAAGTTTAATTTATGTGCATTACATGGGGGGGGAGGATTAAAAGTCTTATTTTTCAGGAATCACACAGACCACTGCATTAATTCTCTATCTTTTGATATTACGAGCTATTCTGATTTTCTCTGCTTCAAAGAGTAAAGTGTACTGGGGTTGAACGAATAAGTATGTGGATTGTGGAAGGTGAGAGTTGGTTTCTCACTTTTGCACAGAGAAGTTACAGATAAGCAAGGGGGAGAGATTAGAATAAATCTTATAATACTGGATTAGAATTAGAGACATCAATACGAACTCATGTTTATCCTAATATTTATATAGGTGAATAGATATAGAAATAATTGTAAATGTGTGGGTATACACGGCTCAGTATAATATATTTATATTCTAGCTCTGTCAGCTCAGAGGCCTTAGAAGCATGAACCACGGTGGCAATGAGCACACCCAGTGCCCAGATCTTGGTTTCTAAATATCATTCTGCAATGGAGGAATCGGGCTGCTTGGAGAAATAACTGAGTCTAGGAGTGGGATAGGGAAAATAGAGGATGATCCTCAAGCTGTGCCCAAAACTAAGACAGTGCTCAAAAAATAAGCAAAAGGAGCATATAAAAGGGACACAGAACCAACCCGGAAGAGCTTCCAATGGCCAAAGATGAAATAATTTGGGCCAAATAAAAATTAATATACAATCCAAAGTATAATATAAATGAATTCATAATGATTTCAAAAAATGATTGACTACATAAATACGTGGCAGAGAAGGGACAAACCTTCCTTAAAGAAGAATTCCAGATAATATACGTAGACATTCCCCCCTTCTCTGGAAGGGGGAGCTTAATCCCTCCCCTTCTTCAGTGGGCACTGGACTTAGTGACTGGCTTCAAAAGAATTCAGTATGGAAAGGGAGTAATAGTGATTCCATGTTGTGGAAACCTGGCAAATTCTATTGAAGGGGAGCAGAATGTGCCACCCCAAAATATGCCATTTTTATTTTGAATTTCATTTAGTAAGAAAGAGCTAGTGTAAGGAGAGCACTCTGCCCCTCCTTTGTCCCCCTGAAATTAGGAAATAAATTCCCCATGGGAAGGGTACCCTGCCTGTACCTAGAGGATTGAGGCATCCTTATTACCAGAAATAGGGAATTTAGGGTCATGGAGGATGTATAGACAAACCTTGGTACTTTTTCACCATTTTACTACTCTAAGCTCAAACCCCTTTGTCTTGTCGGTTCTTCATAAATTTGTTTCTTTGTCTAAAATGTATAAAAGCTGCCTACTTTGGTCACTTCTTTGAGTCTCATATTGTTATGCGGCCCCATGTGTACAAAGCTAAATTTTGTTTTCCTGTTCATCTGTCTTATGTCACTTTAATTATTAGACCAGCCAAAGAACCTAGAAGGGAAAAAGGAAAAATGTTTCCTTACCATTTCCTTACACTATCTTAACCAAGTTACTAAGGTTAAGATCCCCTTGTTATATCGCACTACCTCTTCAAATCCCTTTCTGACAGAATGAGAAGGGCATCCCACCTCTGTGATATTCTTCCCATAAAACCCATGCCCTAGTCTAATCATAAGAAAGTGCATCAGACAAACCCAAACTGAGAGACACTTGACAAAATACCTATGCAGCTCACCTCAGAGCTGTCAAAGTTCTGAACAAGGAAGCTGAGAATCTGTCATAGACTGACACCTCTTCGAGGCGACGAAGGAGACAAGGAAATTCCATGCAATGTGGTACCCGGAATTGGATCCTGGCACAGAAAAGGATATCGGTGGAAAAGCTAGTGAAATAAAAATAAAGTTTGGAGTTTAGTTAAAAATAGGTACCAACATTGATTTCTCAGTTTTGACAAACGTACCACGGTGCTGTAAAATGTTAACATTCTCAGAAACGGAATGAGGGGTATAGGAAACGGTCTCTATTACCTTCTCAATTTTTCTGTAAAAATATTCTAAAGTAAATTTATTTCTTATAAAAGCAAAGTGGAGAATTGAGACAATCATCCCTGCCCAATACCCACTGCCCTTTATCAACAGTGATAAAGTCTTCAGTTGCCAGATATCTGGAGATGGGCTGTGGTTACAAGCAGGATAAGAGAGAGCCCATTTTGAAACAATGTTTTTACAGTATCTGCCATACTCAGAAAATGCTAGGCCCTTTCCTTTCATTTTCTTTTATTCTTTTCTTTTCTTTTCTTTTTTAAAAGATTTTATTTGAGAGAGAGACAGAGAGAGCCTGCAGGAGCCGGGGGGAGGGGCAGAGGAGAGGGAGAAGCAGACTCCTCGCTGAGCAGGGAGCCCAAGACAAGGGGCTCAATCCCAGGATCCCAGGACCCCGAAATCATGACCTGAGCCAAAGGCAGACGCTTAACCATCTGAGCCACCCAGGCACCCCTCCCTCCTTGCATTTTAACTCAAAGCTTTTTTTTTTTTTTTTTTGCTTTAATAGAGGCTCTGAGCAGAGGGAGAAAGAGTTGTAGGAAAAGGAACTCTATTTTTTACATTCAGAACTCTCCATGATGGTACATCCTGGTATCTAGTGGACATCAGTGCAGAAAAATATTTGCAAGCCTTCCCCATAAGATTCCCAAAGCACATATTTATAGATATTTTGCTAGCAAGTGGGAATTTGGAGGGCCCCTTCCTTTCAGAAGGACTCCTGCCCTCTGAAAACCAGGGCTATGTCTGTGGCTTAAGCTCATGGCCCAGGGGAAAGCTTCTCCTCCTTTCCAAGGACAAACTCACATCTTATCCCAGGTACCAAAAACTGCAGTAATGGGACCAAACAAGTGTGTATTTATATTTGTACCTAATGCATCCCAAGTGTAACAGTGATTTCAGGTCAAACAAATCTCCTGTCACTTGGGATGATGAGTGGGTGCCTTGCAGAGTGTGGCAAGAGTGACCCAGCATCCTGCTTATGCAGAACCTTCTTATCTAAGTCTCTTGGGGAAGGGAATGTCCTGAGGGTCTTGGGAATGTTGACTATCCTAACACTTCAGGATAAGTTTGAAGAAGGGATGTTATAGACCTGTTAAAATTTTTTTTCATTTTTCCTATCCCAAATCTAAAGGCTGTGTTTCTACCTAATTCCTCAACATTGAGGTATTGGCTCGTACGCTGACACACTGACATTTTCATGCTTTTATTAATTAGCAATTAATGCCAAAAGTGATGAGCAGGCATTTGCAAAGAGGCCAATTAAAGACTACATATTGTCAAAATGCCTAAAATCCAGCAGCCCAGCAGGCAGGAGAGTCTCGGCAAGCAATGCCCCACTGAGTGATTGTTCTTGTTCAAATCCTCTAAGTATGAAAACTTGTCAAGCTGCCTTGAAAATACTTGTTCCCAGGTTGGTAGTGGTAGAGTTAATGCAATCTTCAAGTTCATGAGGAACATCTTTTCAGAAGCAAAATATATACAAGCAGGATAAGAGAGAGCCCATTTTGAAACAATGTTTTTACAGTATCTGCCATACTCAGAAAATGCTAGGCCCTTTCCTTTCATTTTCTTTTATTCTTTTAATATATACATGGGTATGTCAGTTTCAAACACTGCTGAGAGTTTCTCTCCTGTAATTAAAAGAAAAACCTAATTAGGCCAAATAATCCAAATAAATTAGATACTTATAAGTAAAGTCCACATTCTATGATATAGCCTATTTACAAAGAACGTTGCAAGTGAGATTGAACATACCGGGGTCGATAGACCCAGAGTTACATTTTCAGCCGTAATAGTCATGTGACCTGGGTAACCACTCTGAATTTGTTTTCCTATTTATAAAATTTAAATGGTAACACATGTCTCATTGGGTTGGTGTGCTGATTTGATATACAGCAGGATATTTTGAGGCTAACTTTTCCTCCTTGTGTGTTTCCTGACCTCATCTTCCTCATTCTTCCTGTCAGTTCCCACGAGTGACTGGCTTCTTCAACTTCCTCTGGGCAGGTGTCAGGGAAGGAGGGAAGCAGAAGTAGCCTGAGAGACTCTGTCTGGATTTATTTTTCCAAGAGCATAAGCTCATAGGAGAACTTACAGGTTTTGCCAAAGGGAATAAAAGGAAGAAAGGGGTGTGTGCCAAAGGAAAGGATCTGGAAAAACTTGAAGAAGGATTTCTCTCAGTCTACTACACCAGTATCCTGGGATGTGAGAGGAACAGAGAGGACCGTGGATTCTAGAAGCCAGTGGTGTTCATGTTGCTTTCTGGCAGTGTCCACTGAGGCAGCAAAACCCCGGAGAGGAATGACTACATGGTAGATGAAGGCTGATGAGGCCCCGGGAAGCTCCACAGTGGTTCCCAGTGACCCAAAAGTAGCTTGGTAGCCCCTGAGAACCACTGCAGCAGAGAAGCTATGTGGGTAAGAAGGATGCATGGGGGAACCTGCGAAAATGTATGACTGATGAGCAAAGGTTCCCCCCCACTCTGGTTCTTGGTATGCTCGCAACACAGTATCACAAAATTCTGGATGGTAGGGGAGAAAACCCAAGAACGACTGACATTGTTTCCTGCCAGCCAGAGGGATGGGCATGAAAATAAAGTTTAAATTATTTAAAATAAAGATAGGAACTATTTCACGCATACTTAAATATATGGAATGAGATCTGTATTACCTCATATGTAAAACATTCAGTGTTACCTCAGGTATACGGAAGATACTCAGTTAATATTAGCTGTCATTATTTATCAATTGGCATTGACAACTATAAAAAGGATACTGAAAAAAAATCCTCTAATATGAGATCATATTCTATGAGAGACAAGTTTGGATATATCGGTACAATTTTCTCTGAACCTGAACTTGGAACTCATTCCCCATTATAATACTTAACTGATTACCAGAATGGTTGAGATACACTTTAATGTGCTAGAGGAGGGGAGAATAGGATCAGTGATCAGATAAAACTGTGCGTTCTGGATTCAGTACTTTAGCCTTATTTAACTGGGTAGGGACAAAGCCTTATTCCCCGGAGCTACACACACATTCCAGGGTTGTTGGACTGTTTTTGTTTTGCTTTTAGTGTTTAAACTCTAGTGATGGAAATCTCAGATGGGATAAATAATACATTTTGGGGTAAACAACGCCTTTGACTGACTGCTTTGGTGAAAAGCAGCATTGGATTGAGATCTAATGGGATTTGGCTCTCGGCTATGAACTTGGAGCTCTATGAGTCAGGCTGAGCTGAGCATGCGGGTGAGGGCAGCGGAGATGCCTTCAGTGTCAAGCAAGGGAAAGCTGTTGCCTTCCACTAGAAGCAACAATCCCAGGATGTCAACCCTCTCAGTCAGGGTCACCAAGAATGACAACTCACACTCACACAGGCCCTGATGGAGCAACACCGTCCTCATACAGAGACAAAGCAGGATCAGCCTTAATAGTGAGTGTCAGCCCCCCATGGGCAGCGGGGCTCATCTTGCAGCTGACACCGGAAGATGGTTTCTGTTGCAGGCCAAGGACTTTGTTCCTCCCCTGCCAGGAACAGATAGAGCAGTGGGATGGGTCAGGCGCCTTATGATGCCCACAATGAAGCAGAACAAACCCAGAACATGGAACCCAAACAAACAAATATGCCCGACATAGGCTGAGAGTGCTCTTTATCTCTCCATAAGGAAATGTTCCAGGCCCAGGACATATTGTTATGTAACCGTTCAAAGGTCAAAAGACTACTCCTGTGACTGCCTTTCCTAACATGTTGTTTCTAGCAATGGCTAGTGTATCCTTAACCCATTGTTGTTGATCTCTCTGCAAGTAGCCTCTTGCCTGCCATTGTCCTTTAACTTCTCAATCTTTAGAATTCTTAGAATTGGAGATTTGTTTGGGCAAAACATATATCAGGCTACCCAAACAATTTTGGCTTTTCATCCCAGGCAGAGAAGAAATTACAGTTTTTCTATTCGAATTCCAACATTTGCCTAGTTCTAGTAGGCTGGGATAGGAATTCTCTCCTGTGTGCTGAGCAAGGAAAACCTGGGCAAAAAGGCTGAGGAGAAAGAGGTCATCTTTGGCCTTCTCCAGGGCTCCCCCCCCATGCCAAGTCCTAACCTCCAGAGGTCCAGGTTCCTCAGAAAGCCTTCAGTTGTCCTTCTAATACAGGGAATCACTGTGTGCCTAAGGTGACCATACATCTGGTTTGCCCGGGACAGCCTTTGTCTGCTTGTCAGATTTTTCCTATTTCACCTTCCAAGTGTCACTATCCCTTTTGCTCTTCAAGATGGCAAGCAGCTATTTTGATCAATTACTTCATTGCTGCTAATAATAAACGCTTGTATTGCAGATTATAAACATACCGCCTCTATGATAATAGATGAATTTGCCCCACATTTTTGGCTGTCTCAGTAAGGGGAGGCACATGATATTCTTTAATGTCCCAGAATCCAGGGTTTCTTTATGTCCTGCTAATAGTGCAACATTCAAAAGGAGCCCTGTTTGTGTTCCCTCTCTTGCTGTGTCTGTCAAATAAAATCTTCAAAAAAAAAAAAAAAAAAAAAAGTACGAGAGCCTCTAATCCCAAAAGTGGCTCTGATAAGAAAACCTTAGTAATACAGAAGGGATGGGATTAATGGACAAGTAAGGAGGTAAGATAAGGCCTTCCAGAAAAGCCAGGGAACTGCTCTCATTTCCTTGAATGATCATAAAGTTTCAGCCCAAACCTAGGAAAGTAAAAGCCAAACTTGTAACGTCTAAATCATAGACATGAGGGGAAGAATGGCTTTCTCTTGGTCTCTCTCAGTCTATCAAAACCTCAACTTCGTGAGGTCACCCTGTTAGGCAGAGTTGCATGAAACCAACAAGAACACTGGCAACTTTCAAAGGTTTCCTTGACGCCAAATGGTAAATTCATTGGAGTAGAAGTGGAAAAATATAAATGATGAAGTATAGTGGTTAGGGGTACAAGTTTCTGGATGAGAGACAAAGGTTTAAATTTTCGCTCCACCATTTACTGGTGCTCTTGGTCAATTTACTTAAATCTCTGAGCCCCTTTTCTCACCTGCAGAACAGTAAGTGAAAAAGACAAATAATGTCATTCGATTATTTTAAAAATAGTTTTGAACTTGCAGACCCCTGAGAGACACTCAGAGATACCCAGAAGTCCCTGACCACACTGAGAACTGCTGACCTAACCCTAAGATTGTGATAAGGATTAAACGAGGTAATACACGATGAGGATTTATCACAATGCTTACTGCATAATAGAATTGCAATAATGTTAACTATAGTTCAGTTTAGTTACTGTTGGTCACAAAAACTCTTATAATATTGAGGTGAGATTTTACCATAATGATGCTGGGCATGATGATGCTGTGGCCCAGAAGTTCACCAGTATGCCGCCACGTCAATGTATCTTCTATTATATTTCCTGTTCAAAAGTGGACTTCAAAATATGCAGATGTTGGGGTTACAAGGTTATCATTTCATCTCTTTTTCTGTTTTTAGCGAGAAAGAGAGACAGAGCAGGCGCACACATGCTGGGGATAGGGGGTGGGTGGGACAAAAGGAGAGAGAATTTTTTTTAAGATTTTATTTATTTATTTGAGAAAAAGAGAGCACTCAGGAGCAGTGGGGGGAGGGGCAGAGGCAGAGGGAGAAGCAGACTCCCTGCTGAGCAGGGAGCCCAATGCAGGGCTCAGGTCATGAGACTCTTAACTGACTGAGCCACCCAGGCACTGTGAGAGAAAAAGAGAATCTTAAGCAGGCTCCATGCCCAGCGCAGAGCCCGACATGGGGCTCGATCTCACGACCCTGAGATCATGATCTGAGCTGAAATCAAGAATCAGACACTTAACCAACTGAGCCACCCAGGCACCCCCATTTCATCTCTTTAATATTATACTTTTATACTCTATTTTATGGAATAAAATTTAATCTTAAACATAATTTGTAGCTTATTGTAGAAAATTTGAAATGTGATGCAATGTAGAAATTAGAAATGCAAAAAATAACACCACATTCAAACTCAGCTATTGAAAGAAACCACAGCGAACATTTTGGTGGATTTTCTGCTGGTCTTTTGTTTCTATGCAAACATATGTCGTTTAGGGCTGTTTATAACATACAAAAATAATTTTGTTTCCACAGTTAATTTATATGTATGAATTAGCAAACTCCTAAAACTAAAAATTAATTTGGTTTTACCACAGTTTCAATGATCTAATTTCTGATTTCAGAACTTGTCAGAATGCCCTGCTTTATGTCTTAATTCAGCATGAAGATGGAGCACCTCTCCCTCAGTCCCATATGTGGACACAAGTCACTTATATGGATTCATAGCATGACTAATAACCAGTGAATGGAAAGTGAGGTAGCTGTCTACAGTAAAACCTGACATAGAGGACAGATAATAATAAATGATGATAATAATAATAATTTATTAATTATAGAAATTCACAATGAAAATTTTTGTTTAGATTTCTATATATTTAACAAAATTCTCCTATTTTACTTATTTTTAAAACTTTTTATTTTTAAAAAATTTTTCATATATATTTCATTTTTAAAACTTTATAATATATACAGTTTCCTAGAAAGCTACTAATTGCAGTCACTGTTTACTAAAGATTCACTAAACAATGATTATTTTAAGTGATTTATTTATTAAATGATTTATTAAGTGTCTACTACATGCCAAGAGCTGTGCCAGGCCCTCTGGATTCAATGGTGAGGACAGGAACCATCGTGCCATCATGGAGCTTACAGCCCCAAAGGGAGAGACAATAAACAAGTGAATACAGAAATAAACAAAATGAAAAATTGTGATCTTTCTGAGGAAAAAAAGAACAAAGGTAAGTTACAGGGTCACACAGAAGAAACTACTTCAGATTGAAAGGTTAGGGAAACCTTCTCTATGGGGATGACATTAAATTGAAAGCAAAATAATAAGTGGTATTTTGTACAGTAAAAACTGGGGAAAGAGGACAAAAGTCTGCCCAGGGATGCTGAGGTGATAAAAAGTTGGGTATCCTGGCCCGACCCAGAGAAGGTCCTTTGCTGGAATGATGTGTGAGCCAGGGCTTCATGGATCATGGGCCTGGACTGGATTGTTTGGGGACCAGATCATGTGGGCCTTTGCAGGCTCTTATAAGGGCGTTGAAAATCATTCTAGGTGGGATGGAAAACCATTGATGGTTTTAAGGAACAGAGTGACAGAATCTGGTATTTAGCAATCTGGGTAGAGCTGTGCATGTGAGAGTTGACCTAACTCAGAGAGGGTAGAGGCAGCAGGTATGGAGAGAAGTAGAGGAAGCAAAGCTGTGCTTTGAAAACAGAATGGACAAGACTTACTGATGGCCTGGGGGTGGCATGTGAAGAAGTGAATGGAGCAAGCACAGAATTTAAGTTTCTATTTTACATAACTGGTGGATGGAGGTGCCATTTACAGGATGGGAAATGCCAAAGGAGAAAGCTTATTGCAGGGAAAGATTAAGAGTTCATTTTGGGACATGCTGTTCTCATACTCATGATCCAGGACATCCGAGCTCCTCATAGATGTGGCTCTACATAGGTCCCTGCCTCCATGAGGGTGGCTGGAAAACATGCTGCCAGGTAGCAGAATGCTGAATGAATTTGTGGTGATTTATGGCTGATGGTCAGCAAAATGTTGGGTGACATTTACTGTACTAGGATTCTGTTTTGAGTGGCAGAAAACCAATTGAAACCACTTACTCAACAAAGGGAATTTATTGCCTCATGTATCTGAAGAAGTCGGGACTGCCCCAGGTACAGCTGTATATTCAAGTGTTCAAATGATGTTGTTCTCTCCTCTTTGTCTCCCTCAGTCTCTCTCCATCTGTCTCTTTCTACTTTGGTCTTTCTACTTTTCTTTCTTCTGTACTGCTTCATTCTTAGGCTCCCTCTTCCTGATGGTAAATGACTTTTAGCTTCAAATGTTCATAGTGTCCTCAGAGTTCACAATCTCAAAGGCAGTATCAGAGCCTCTGTCCCAGGGCCCACATAATCACGTGCTCATGAATTCCAGTCGCCATGGAATGGAGTTCCCTGGACACTCTGGATCACATGTTCACTCCTGGGCAGGGCAGAGTTGCCTCCACTAGAACCACAAGAAATAGGTTCTGCAAAGACAGTGGTTGAGTTCCCAGAGCAGGAGAAATACTGGGCAGGCTACAAACCAGTCAATGACAAGAAACAATGACTTTATTTTCAGAATTGTTATTTGCAGCTCTTCTCTTTGGCAGGAATTGCATTGCCAGACCAGTTGTCTGTTAAAGGCAGGTCATGACAAATCCTTGTCCTCTATATGTACAACAATATTTATATTTCCAATAGTAGGAAGCATGCAACCACTGCATCCAGAGGTGACATCAAGTGATCAAGGTATAAATTAAAAAGAATGGTGGAAAAAAGGACTCTAAAGAAATAATAATCTGAAGGAACAGTGGGGAGTATATTGAGGAATATAGATGCAGTAAGTAGAAAGTTGATGATTGTTGGAGCTGGATACATGGAAGTTTATTATATCATCCAATTTATTTGTATATGTTTGAATTTTTCCTTGATAAGAGGTAAAAGTTTAAAAAATGGGGAGGTTGGCTATGAGTAATGACAGAATACATCATCTTTTAAATGACAACTGGAAATTATTGTTTTGTGTTTCAAGATGTCATTCTTCCCAAAGTCCTGAAATAGCATAACACTATGGGCTTGGTATGGAAATCAGATGTGAACCTGTAGTAAAACCATCAATCATAGCCCATAATTAACCAATTATCTAAGTCAAAGGCTAAGGTTTAAAAAAAAAAAAGGAAAGAAGAAAACTGCAAATAACCTTGTAGTATTCTCAGTAGATTCCTCTAAAAGAGGAAAATATATGATAGTTGCCATAATGGAAATGCCATGCATTAGGCCTATCTGCTCCTTGGCTAGAATTTTGAAAGGATTCCAGGATTGTAGTCTATTAAAAAGGAGACACAAATTTCAAGTGGAATGCATTAAGCTATTGAGTTTAATATCTTGAGAACACCAAAGATTTCCTTTTTAAAATTACACAGACTGTACTTTGAGTTCCACCCATAGGGTTGAGAAGAAACAACAACAACAACAAAAGACTAGTATCCACACTTTCACAGCAGTCCCTTGGTGGTTCTAGAGATGAATCAATCTTTCAAGGCACTTTATTTAGCTTAAGCCTTTTAATTCACTCCATCACAACAGTGAGCAATACCCAGATCCAGTAAGGAATTCTACAAAGTCCATACCCCTTAACCTTGGTTTATACAGTTGGGTAAATAAATTTCCAAGGTGTCAACTAAGAATAATCTCAGCATCTCTATGACCTTACCTCATCAATTTTATACCTTACGTATCTTTTTTTTTTTTTTTTTTTACTATATCCAGTGGCCAAACTCAGGTCTTCTGAGATGAGTTTATTATTTTTGCTATACTAAAAAAGATTTAGAAAATAAGAGGTTTAACATTATATTTCAAGTTTAATAAGCTTACAGGTAGTTTCTTTCCATTTTTATTTTGTATTCCACCCCACCAACTTGGCTATGGTATATAAAGCTGGCTATTGTATATAAATTGTGTGTATGTGTGTGTGTGTGTATGTGTGCATAAGCTAAAAGAGAAATATACACATACCCCTATATGTAACGTGCCTAGCATGTTACAAACATGTTACTTTCTAAATTTGAACCATTTTCCCCTCAATAAATGTTTGTTGATTTGACTTTATTTGTATGAACATATTATGAATAAGGAAGCATCAAGTGTGATTTGCCTTATCTGACCAACTGGCTATATGAACCCAAGGGAAAAAAATAAAATCAGGAAATGTCCTCTGAGGGCGCAGTCTTGGTCAGATGACAAACCTTCATGCTCATTCTCAGTTCCACCATATTGATTGGAAACAGCACCTTAGAGGTGCTGTTTTTGCTTGGTAATTGATATGGTTGGTATATCCAGAGAACTTTTGAGCCCTGGGCACAGATTTTCACATTGAAAAATAAGAAAATGAAGAGGTCCCAGTCAAATCCCCTGAGTGGGGATGCTCAGTACAGTCAGGTGTGATGTAGCCACACTGCAGGCATGTGTTAAGTTGATAAATGGGTCCCTGAACCGAAGCATTTGCTTCTGTGCTACATTTGGCACCAAACCCTTCCCAACTTAGCAATTTCAATTCCTTCCATTAAACTCTCCATGTTCATCTCTTGTTTTTCTGACCATCTGTGCTCAGAGTCTTTTATCACAAAATTCACATATATCTTTGCTAAACTAAACAAATCAGTTTTTCTATATCAAAGAAAGAGACCTGTTTCAAATTCCCCAAATTCTGTAGAATAAGAGCAGAAGGCTTAGTGTCTGTCTCCTTTTGGACCTAGATTAGCTGGTGGATCGAGGCCATACATTTTTGGAACATCATTGTTTCTCACCAGTTTTACAACATATAGCTCCTTCCTCATATTTTTTAAAACAAGAAATTATGAAGAAAGATATTATGGCTCACTTTTTTTTTTTGCTCAAAAGATTTGAGATTCATAATTGCACCAACTAGCCAGTAGTTCCTAATGCAAAATATTACACACTATAGACACTTAAAAATAATTTTTTGAATGAATTAATAAGTGAACATTGCATATTTCATTGAATTACAGCTATTTTTTAAAATACCTAACACAGGGGGCGCCTGGGTGGCTCAGTTGGTTAAGCGACTGCCTTCGGCTCAGGTCATGATCCTGGAGTCCCGGGATTGAGTCCCGCATCAGGCTCCCTGCTCAGCGGGGAGTCTGCTTCCCTCTGACCCTCCTCCCTCTCCCGCTCTCTGTCTCTCATTCTCTCTCTCTCAAATAAATAAATAAAATCTTTAAAAAATAAAATAAAATAAAATACCTAACACAGGACTAACACATAGTAGGCATCCAATGAATGCCAGGTAAAATTATTATGCAAATTTGAACTGGATAAAACAGCTATAAATCAATGACTTTATTCATAAAGGTATTGACTTAACAACTATTTGTTCAGAATCTACTCTTTCCCAAGGACAGTGCTAATACTGGCTAAAATAGAAATGCAATGCAATTCCTGATCTTGTGGAGTACATGGTGTGGGTGCAACAGATATTAATTCAATATTTACACTTAGGATTGTGTGATGCAGAAAATACTTTGTTGCATGAGAAAGCATTACAAAGAAAAATTCTGTATACTGGAGATGAACAAAGCCTCAAAGAAGACTTTCTTGCAAAAGAGATGTTTAATCTACAATCTAATAGATAAGCAGGAAAGATAGTTGGGGATAGGGTATAATTGACATATTGTTCTTGACAAAATGTTTAATCTGAATCTAATCTTGAGAAAGAAATCAACTAAATCAAGATTGTGTGAAGTTTTTCAAAACAGAATGTTGGTGGGGAAAATGTTGGTGGGGAAAATGACTAAGATAAAATGGAGTTCACATGGAGTTCACTAGTTGTGTTAGCTATCTGTTGTGTATACAAAATTACCACCAAACCTAGCAGCTTAAAACAGTTTATTATCTTATTAACATTTATTTTCTCACACGGTTATGAGAGTAAGGAATTCAGGAGCAGCTTAGGTGTGTTGTTCTGGCTCTGGGTAAATCCTGAAGTTGCAATCAGGGTGTTATTTAGAGCTGTAGTCATCTGAAGTAGGGGTCAGCACACAGCAAGCTCCATCAATCTCTGTCACATTGTCTTATGTTTTTCTCCTCCTCCTCTTCCTCCTCCTCCTCCTTTTTCTTCTCTCTTTCTTATCCTCCTGTCTTCCTTCTTCTCCTTTTCCTCCTCCTCCTTCTTTTTTACCTCCTTTAAAATATGGAAAAACTATTCTAGGGGTGCCTGGGTGGCTCAGTGGGTTAAGCAGCCAACTCTTGATTTTGGCTCAGGTCACGATCTCAGGGTCATGAAATCAAGCCCTGCATCAGACCCTGCACTAGGTGTGGAGCCCACTTAGGATTCTCTCTCTCCCTCTGCCCCTGCCCCCACTCACACTCTCTCTCTCCCTCTAAATAAATAAATAAAATCTTTAAAAAATAAACAAACTATTCTAGGTTTGAGTGCCATATAACAACAGGCCATGCAAGGGACTTGGCCCATGCACTATAGCTTTCTGACCCCCGATCTAAAGGCTTGAATGGGACTACAAGACCCAAGTGGCTCATTCATATGGTTGTTGGCAGGAGGCCTCAGTTCCTGACCATGTGATCCTCTCCATACAGCTGCTTGAGTGTCGTCATGTCAAGGCAGGGGTCTTCCCCCAGAATGGTGGATCCAAAAGCAAGGGCAAGGAAGAAGTCACAATTCCTCTTATGACCTAGTCTTGGAATCATACATGGTCACTTCTGCCACATTAGAAGCAAGCCATTAAATCTAGCTCACACCCAAGGAAAGGGGGACCCACTTTTATTTTATTTTATTTTTTTAGGGGACCCACTTTTAAAGGGAAGGATTATCAAAACTTTGTGGACAAATTTTGAAATTAACACAACAATCTTGTCCTCTATGATTCTCATCATACTCTTAATGGTGAGGAAAAGTTAGAAAACAGCACTGAGCACTTAAAAATTTTACCTTCTTTACTCCAAATAGCTTTTGTAGTTAAGAACTGAAGCAGATGATACATGAAAGCAAAGATCTCTTTTAAAGAATCTGTAATATTGGGGAGCCTGGCTGGCTTAGTTGGAAGAGCATGTGACTCTTGATCTCAGGGTTTTAAGTTTGAGCCCCATGTTAGGTGTAGATATTAAATAAACTTTAAAAAATAAATAAGAAAATAAGGTGTCTGTAATATTGCTATCTTATAACCAAATTGGAGTTGACCTCCAAGTTTGAACCAATGATAGCATGAAAACTGATAAGGGAAAGAAAGGTGAGTTAAAATGTCCCTTTTAAGGTGATTGTGCCTGTTGACACTGCAATGAAAATCATACTATTGTTCTGAGGCCCAGTGGCTATAATGTATATTGTGGTGCCATCTAGAACACAGAGTGTACATAATGGGTGCTGATTAAATCCAATATTATTTCAACAAAAAATTATGGCCAGTATTTAAACCTTTATGACTCTGGATGATCACTGGAAACTAGCAGGTTTAGATGTTACCTTCACATCCAAATTAAAAGTATAAATCACCACAAAATAAATGATAGAAGGAGCAATGTTATTTTGTCCTTGTCACAGCAGGTTTATTGCATTGAGAAGTATGCCTGCATTTACAAATGGACTAAGATACTGGTTTTGTGTCCAGAGTGTGTGGTCTCCCTATTAATGACATGGCACTTTAAGAACTCCAGAGCAAGTAAGCTAATACTAACTCTATTATTATGGGTTTTTCACATCAGTAGTAGAGGACGTAAAGCAGTCAGAATTCAAATATGTTTAGAAAACACATATATATTTTTTGTTAGCATTAGTTATGAACACAAAACTACTTGCCTTCTACATCAGGGATTTTAACTATAATACCGAATTAACAGTGGTAAAGTAAATGACTTTTTTTTAAAAAAAGATTTTATTTATTTATTTGACAGAGAGAGACACAGTGAGAGAGGGAACACAAGCAGGGGGAGTGGGAGAGGGAGACGCAGGCTTCCTGCGGAGCAGGGAGCCCGAAGCTGGGTTCGATCCCAGGACCCTGGGATTATGACCTGAGCTGAAGGCAGACGCTTAACCGACTGAGCCACCCAGGTGCCAAAAGTAAATGACTTTTAAAAGTATTTTTGAAATTGTTGATTCTTGTGTAATTGAACAATGACCATCATCAAAGGGCACTTTGACCTCAAGGCCTCTGCTGACCATTTTCACCATGTTTAAAAATGATCAACTCTAACTCCAAATTGTACTAAAGTGAGTAATTTGTCACATTCATATTAGGTACATTAAAAAGCTCTAGGGGGGAAAAGACATTTTACAATTGTTATGTTTAAGGTCTCCACAATTATTACAAGGGAAACCTTTCTCCTTGACGATACCAGCAATTACTTTTTAAAAATACTTTTTTTTTTTAAAAGATTTTATTTATTTGACAGAGAGAGACACAGCGAGAGAGGGAACATAAGCAGGGGGAGTGGGGGAGGGAGAAGCAGGCTTCCCGCTGAGCAGGGAGCCCGATGTGGGGCTCGATCCCAGGACCCTGGGATCATGACCTGAGCCGAAGGCAGACGCTTAATGACTGAGCCACCCAGGCGCCCTTAAAAATACTTTTTAAAATAATTCAAAGATCTCTTCTTAAAGGATTCTTACATAGCTAAAGGCTCTAGTAGCAACATTTCTCAGATTTTTCTAAGGTTCTTTGGAGGGTAGGAAACCAGGAAGCATCCGTTTGATATGTTATTATATTTTAACCAGTCACAATATGCTATTATGACTTTCAAAACTCAAAATATTTCTCCAAGGCAAAAATCACTGGAGCAACGTGATAAGCCCAGTTGAGATATATATAATAAATCAGAATAAAGGTCACTTTTTTCCTAAAATAATGAGCAACACTGCCCATTGATGACTTCAGCTTCTTGGAAACCATTAATCAAATTGCAGCATTGCCCCTTCACTGCTCAAACATGATGGTGCTAGAAGAAACTGATAATTGAGTCCTTTTGAAATGGAAGAGCATTTCAAATAAAGGAATTGAAATATAAAAACTAGAGATGTCTTTGGCTCCAACAATTTTCTCTTCGACTTCAGGACTTTGCCTCTATTATCAGCAAAGTTGTTAAAAAAAAAAACCCAGAACCAATTTCTTAGACATCTTTCAGAAAATGAAGCTGAGACTGGTTGAAATCTTACGAGATGGCTAGCCAAGTGAATGTTTTCAGAGGAATTTGTGTATCCTTGCTTTGCCTGCTTTGGCGTTTCTGCTGCAACCTGAAATCCAAGGGGTGATCTGTGGAAAGCTTGGGGGAGCAGTCCTGCTCTCCTGATATTTCTAGCACTGGAAGATGAGGTGATTTTAGTTTTTTGTAGCATTCCTTTTCCTTTTGAATAGCTTCTGTTTAACATCACATAGTTTTGAATAAAAACTCTTCTTTCTAAGGATAGTTTCACTATCAAAGTTTTGAATAAAAACCCTTCTATCTAAGGATAGTTTCACTATCAAAGTTAAGGTCCAAGAGAGGGAAAGGCTGTCATTGGATTGTGTTAAGGATAAATGAAGAACTGAACACACTAACCTTTGCTCACATCGTCATATGCCCTCTCCTGATAAAGTGTGATGATGTCATAAACAACACTCTATGACAACACTGTACAATGAGGTCAGAAAGTTGTTGGACTAGAAGGGAGAGAGTTTTGATTTATATAAAAATACTCTAGTGGTTATCACCAGTAATGGCAACCTTTATATAGTAAAGAAAAAAAGAAGCATGTGGTGTTTTAATGGGCTTTTGTAAAGCATTTTTAAAGCTCATTTGAATTTACATTAGTACTCCTTGAAAACTGCCAGAAGCTTGATAAATGAGCATCTTAATAAAGTTAAATTGTAGCCAGTGTGAAATGACAATATCATGTATTTTGTAAAATTATTGCCTGTCAATTTGTAGACTGCAATTCTACACAGGGTCAAGGATTAAGGAAAAAAGAGGGAAAAACGGGAGGAGGTACCTCACAGAGGACTGGAACACTATAAATCATTTAGTTCTGAATTCTTTAAAATTGGAACTTAGAAACTTATGAAGGATTTGTAGCTGTGCTTGGAAAATAATGAAATATATATATATTTTTTCACCATTAAATTACCCATAAAAGATATGTAAAGTGAATAAGCTGATACTGCTACAACTTTGTCATTTCAGCATTATAATAAAAGAAGTTTCAAGTTCAAAACAATGAATAATAGTGAAATTTTAAAAATAACCATGCCACATTCCAAAGAGTGCATTTTAAACATTACAACTAATATCCGGTTTTCAATGGCACTGTTCCATTTGTTTATTCACTCATACTGTCTGTCAGTCAGTCATCATGGAATATTCTGAGCCTCTACTATATGCCAGGCTCCATTCCAGTCACAGATGATAATATAAGACAGTGGTAGGCAAGTTGGATGTGGTTCCTGTCTGCATGGTGTTTATATTCTGGTGAGGGAGCAAACAATCAGCCTATCATAAACACACACACAAAGAAAAAATGTGTAGTAGTAAGTGGAAGGAAGGAATTAAGCAGTGATTTGAGAGACAGACTAAGAGAAGACCTATTTGGGGCAAGGCAATAGGGATGGCCCCTCTGAGAGACATATAAGCTGAAACTGGAAGTGAAGAAATGAATGGAGATAGGAAGAGACCAGATATGGGCAGCTTTTCAACTACATTTGGCTATGAGAGGGAGCAGTGAATGTGGTAGTTGTTAGAGAGCGATGTGGGATCAACAGAGATGTGTTTGTTTGCTTTTAGGAGGAGATACTAGAACATATAAGTATGATGATGAGAATGATCCTTTAGATAGAAATTGATGGATGATGCAAGAGTGTGAGGGTTTACCTGAGGGGGCAAAGCCCTTGAGATGGTGATGAGGATGAATGGGACTCTGAGTAGTTTTGGAGAGATAGGACTTGAGGAAACATCCCCTGGGAACATTGTGGATGTGAGTTGTGCAGCTCTAGTGTAAGAGAGAGGAGTAGGTTTGTGTCTGATAGGCTTCTCTTTGCTTCATGAAGTACAAGAGATCATAGGCCATAAGAGGGTTGTTAGGTTGTGTGGGAAAAATAGGAGAAATATGAAATCACAGAGGGCCCCTCAGACATACAATGACATTTTCCTCTGATAATTCTTTGTTGCGGGGGCTGCCCCGTGTACTGTAGGGTGGTTAGCCAAATCCTTGGCCTCTACCAACTAGATGCCAGCTGTACTCCATCAGTCATGACAGTCAAAAATGTCCCCAGACATTGACATATATCGCCTTGAGGGAAAAAGTTCCCTGCTTTAAGAACCACTGCCCTAGAACAGCCACTAGAAAAAGAAAGGATAGCTAATAAGCCATAGTGAAGATGAATGGAATAAAAAATGTCAGTTAGTTCAAAAGAAGGCAGGAAACAAGGGGAAAAGGAACAAAAAATAGATGAGACAAATAGCAAACTGGGAAGAGGATAGATTTAAATCCAATCAAATTCATCATTACACTAAATTTAGATGTCCTAAACATTTTGATTAAAGGCAAAGATTATCAAATTGAATCAAAATGCAAGACTTCAATTATATCATCTGTAGGGAAATTCAATTTAAACATACAGATGTAGATGTTAAAGGAAAAAAAAATGAAAAACATATAGCATGGAGAAACTAATCAAGAGAAAGATGGAGTAAACATATTCATATGAGACAAAGTAGACTTCAGAATACAGGATATATACAGCCAGGGATAAAAAGAGCCATTATATTTTATCAATGCATCAATTCCTCAAGAAGATAAAACAGTCTTAATATGCTTGTACTTAGTAACAGAGCTTCAAAATGCATAAAGTAAAAACTGATGATGAAAAGAGAATAATAAGTCAACAATTAGCTCAGTGACGTCCCAACTGATCTCTCAGCAAATGAGAGAAAAAAGAAAGTTAAAACAATCAGCAAATATATGGAAAATCTGAACATCACTCTCAGTGAACTATACCTAATTGTTATTTATAGTCCACTTCAACCTTCAACAGAAGAAGACGTGTTCTTTTCAAATACACCTCGAACATTTACCAAAATTTTGGATCAGGAAGAAAATTTCAGTAAATTAAAATGATTGAAATCATAAAAAATGTTTTCTGACCACAATGAAATTAAACTAGAACAGAAAGATACCTGGAAAATTCATAAATATTTGAATTAAATATACTTCCAATAATTCTTGTATCAAAGAAAAAACCCAAAAGTAATCAGAAATTAGTTTGAAGTGAATGAAAATGGAACAGATCATATCAAAATTTGTGAGATGTCACTAAAGTGTGCTGAGAGGGAAATTTATGGCATCAAATGTTTATATTAGAAAATTAAAGATAACAGAAGTCAATGGCATTCCTATACACCAACAACAAGACAGAAGAAAGAGAAATTAAGGAGTCAATCCCATTTACAATTGCACCCAAAACCATAAGATACCTAGCAATAAATCTAACCAAAGAGACAAAGTATCTGTACTCAGAAAACTATAAAATACTCATGAAAGAAATTGAGGAAGACACAAAGAAATGGAAAAACGTTCCATGCTCATGGATTGGAAGAACAAATATTATGAAGATGTCAATGCTACCTAGAGCAATCTACACATTCAATGCAATCCCCATCAAAATCCCATCCACTTTTTTCAAAGAAATGGAACAAATAATCCTAAAATTTGTATGGAACCAGAAAAGACCCCGCATAGCCAGAGGAATGTTGAAAAAGAAAAGCAAAGCCGGCGGCATCACAATTCCGGACTTCCAGCTCTATTACAAAGCTGTAATCATCAAGACAGCATGGTACTGGCACAAAAACAGACACATAGATCAATGGAACAGAATAGAGAGCCCAGAAATGGACCCTCAACTCTATGGTCAACTCATCTTTGACAAAGCAGGAAAGAATGTCCAATGGAATAAAGACAGTCTCTTCAACAAATGGTGTTGGGAAAATTGGATAGCCACATGCAGAAGAATGAAACTGGACCATTTCCTTACACCACACACAAAAATAGACTCCAAATGGTTGAAAGACCTCAATGTGAGACAGGAGTCCATCAAAATCCTAAAGGAGAACACGGGCAGCAACCTCTTCAACCTCAGCCGAAGCAACTTCTTCCTAGAAACATCGCCAAAGGCAAGGGAAGCAAGGGCAAAAATGAACTATTGGGACTTCATCAAGATAAAAAGCTTTTGCAAAGCAAAGGAAACAGTCAACAAAACCAAAAGACAACCAACAGAATGGGAGAAGATATTTGCAAATGACATATCAGATAAAGGGCTAGTATCCAAAATCTATAAAGAACTCATCAAACTCAACACCCAAAGAACAAAGAATCCAATCAAGAAATGGGCAGAAGACATGAACAGACATTTTTCCAAAGAAGACATCCAAATGGCCAACAGACACATGAAAAAGTGCTCAATATCGCTCGGCATCAGGGAAATCCAAATCAAAACCTCAATGAGATACCACCTCACACCAGTCAGAATGGCTAAATTAACAAGTCAGGAAACGACAGATGTTGGCGGGGATGCGGAGAAAGGGGAACCCTCCTACACTGTTGGTAGGAATGCAAGCTGGTGCAGCCACTCTGGAAAACTGTATGGAGGTTCCTCAAAAAGTTGAAAATAGAGCTACCATATGATCCAGCAACTGCACTACTGGGTATTTACCCCAAAGATACAAATGTAGGGATCCGAAGGGGTACGTGCACCCCGATGTTTATAGAAGCAATGTCCACAATAGCCAAACTGTGGAAAGAGCCAAGATGTCCATCGACAGATGAATGGATAAAGAAGATGTGGTGTATATATACACAATGGAATATTATGCAGCCATCAAAAGGAATGAGATCTTGCCATTTGCAACGACGTGGATGGAACTGGAGGGTATTATGTTGAGTGAAATAAGTCAAACAGAGAAAGACATGTATCATATGATCTCACTGATATGAGGAATTCTTAATTGTAGGAAACAAACTGAGGGTTGCTGGAGTGGGGGGTGGGGTGGGAGGGATGGGGTGACTGGGTGATAGACACTGGGGAGGGTATGTGCTCTGGTAAGCGCTGTGAATTGTGCAAGACTGTTGAATCTCAGATCTGTACCTCTGAAAAAAATAATGCAATATATGTTAAGAAAAAAAAAAAAGAAGAAGAAGAAGGTAGCGGGAGGGGGAGAATGAAGCGGGGGAAATCAGAGGGGTAGACGAACCACGAGAGACGATGGACTCTGAAAAACAAACAGGGTTCTAGAGGGGAGGGGGGTGGGAGGATGGGTTAGCCTGGTGGTGGGTATTGAGGAGGGCACATTCTGCATGGAGCACTGGGTGTTATGCACAAACAATGAATCATGGAACACTTCATCTAAAACTAATGATGTAATGTATGGGGATTAACATAAGAATAAAAAAAAATTTAAAAAGAAAAAAAAGAAAATTAAAGATAAAAGGTCTTAAATGAACGATTAAGCATTCACCTTGAAGACTAAAAAAGAAGATAAAATTAAACACAAAGAAGGAAGAAAATAATGTTAGAGCAAAATCAATGAAATAAAAAGCAGCAAAGCAATTTAAAAAGGCAATGAAATAACAAGTTGGTTATTTTAAAAAGAGCAACTAATTTGATATGTGTCTAGTCAGACTGAATAAGGAGAGGAATAATAACAAATTATTAGCAGTAGGAATGAAAAAGGGGCCATCACTACAGACTCTACATACATTAAAATGTAGCAACTAAATATTATGAACAACTTTATGCCAATAAATTTGATAACCTACATGAAATGGGCAAATTCCCGGAAAGACACAAACCACCAAAACTCACTTGAGAAGTAACATAACCTTAATAGCACTATATCTATCAAAAAATAATTGAATTTGTAGTTGAAAACCTTCCCATAAAGAAAAACTTCAGGCCCAGATGGCTTCACTGGTGAATTCTACCAAAATGCTTAAGGAAGAAATAATCCATATTCTATGCAAACTCTTCCAGAAAATAGAACACAGGATAAAAAACCTTAACAGAATGCCAGCAGACTGAATCTTGCTATGTATAAAAAGGATAGTGCTCCATGAATAGAGCTTATCCAAAGAATGTGAGGTGGTTTCAACATCCGCAAATGAATATAATTTGCCATTTTAACAGACTATAAAAGCAAAACCACGTGCTCAGCTCAATAGATACAGAAAAATAATTTGACAAGATTCATCATAAAAATTCTCACTACACTGGGAATAGTAGGAAACTTCTACTTCTAATAGAAGTCGTCCATGAAAACTGACAGCTAACATCAGATTTGATGGTGGAGGTCTGAATGCTTTTTCTCTCAGATAAAGAACAAGGCAAGGGTATCCACTCTCACTACTTCTCTTCACATTGTACTGGAGGTCCTAGTCAGTGAAGTAAGGCAAGAAAAACTAAATAAAAGGGATGGAGGGGGGGGCGGAGCAAGATGGCTGAGGAGTAGGAGACCTGGATTCCGTCTCCTCTCAGGAATTCAGCTGGATAGGGATCAAACCATTCTGAGCACCTACAAACCCAACAGGAGATCGAAGAAAGGAATAGCAACAACTCTCTGAACAGAAAAGCGACCACTTTCTGGAAGGTAGGACGTGCGGAGAAGTGAATCCGAGGCGATATTCGGGAGGATAGACGGCGGGGGAGGGGCCTCCGTCGGCCGCTTCTGGCAAGTGATAGAGCCGCGGAGCACAAAATCGGAACTTTTAAAAGTCTGCTCCTCCGAGGGACGTCACTCTGGTGGCTAAGCGGGGGGTGGAACCCTCCGGGACAGTGTGGTCTCAGGACCCTCGGGGTCACAGAAAGACCAGGGGTACCTGAGTGCGGCAGAGCTCCCAGGTAACGGAGCAGGGAAGCCGGCTGCAGAGGCGGAGCCCAGGCGCGGGCTCTCAGCTCGGGGTTGCCATAAACTGTGATCCGCGGCACAGTCGGGCCCCTGCTCCTCCAGCAGGGACCCAACAAGCGGCACAACCAGGGAGACTCACCTTCGTCCCCCGGGAGGAGCCGCACGGGAGTGCACCGCAGGGATCTGCTGGGTTTGGAGACTCCACCCGGGGTCGGGTGCCAGAGATAGAAACGCTGGTCACAGGCCGGATGAGCATGGAGTGCAGCCGGAGACTGGGGAGACGGGAGTGACTGACGGCTTTTCTCTGGGGCCTCACTGAGAAGCGGGGCCCCGAGTTCTCCGCTCCTCCGGGGCAGAGATTGGGAGGCCGCCATTTTCACTCTCCGCCTCCAAAGCTATACGGAAAGCTTGCAGGGAACAAAAGCCCCAGAGAGCAAACCCGAGCAGATTACTTAGCCGGGAGGGGGCAAGGGCGGGGCAATTCCGCCTCCGGCAGAGACATTTGGAAACCACGGCAACAGGCCCCTCCCCAGAAGATCAGCGAGAACAGCCAGCCAAGACCAAGTTTACGTATCAATGAGAACGGCAGAACTCCAGCGCTAGGGGACTACTGCACATAGAATTCATCGCTTTTTTACCATGATTCTTTAGTCTTTCAAAGTTAATTTTTTTTTA
Organism: Neomonachus schauinslandi; assembly: GCF_002201575.2. NCBI lineage: Eukaryota > Metazoa > Chordata > Mammalia > Carnivora > Phocidae > Neomonachus > Neomonachus schauinslandi. The sequence goes on along the minus strand of NC_058406.1, from coordinate 128,218,306 downwards.
ACTGTCTTTTTTCTTTTTTTTTCTTTTTGAATTTTTCTTTTTCCCTTTTTCAACCAACATTTTATCAATCCCTTTTTTTAAAAAAAACATTTTTATTTTTCATTTTTAGAGTCATATTCTATCCCTTCATAGTAGTTACCCGTATTTTTGGCTTATATATATAAGTTGTTCTCTCTTTAAAATTTTGAGATAGTTTCTTCTAACAGATTAAAATATACCCTAAATCTCTAGTATATGGTGTTTTCTATTCCCCTGCCTGATCACATCCTCTCCCTTTTTTTTTCTTTTTTCTTTTTTTAAATCCTCTTCTTTCTTTTTTCAAACAACTTCTTATCAATTCCTTTTATAAAATTTTTTATAATTTCCATCTTTACAGTCATATTCCATCCCTTCATCATATCAACCCTTATTTTTGTACATATATAAGTTTTTCTTTCTTTAAAATTTTGGGAGGCACTTTCTTCTAAAAGATCAAAATACACCCCAAATCTAGTGTGTGGCACTGATCTATATACCAGCCTGATCATATTTGATCACATTCTGTTTTTTTTTGTTCTTGTTGTTGTTGTTTTGTTTTGTTTTTCTTTTTATCTTTATCTTTTTCTTTTTCTTTTTTTTCTTTTTCTTTTTTTCTCTCTTTCCCTTTCTTTTCCCACTGCTTCAGGTCTTTTCTGATTTGTTTAGAGTATATTTTCTGGGGACGTTGTTACTCTGCTAGCATTTTGTCCTCTCATTAATCTATTCTCCTTTGCACAAAATGACAAGACGGAAAAAATCACCTCAACAAAAAGAACAAGAGGTAGTACCGACTGCCAGGGACCTACTCAATACGGACATTAGTACGATGTCAGATCTAGAGTTCAGAATCATCACTTTAAAGATACTAGCTGGGCTTGAAAAAAATATGGAAGTTATTAGAGAAACCCTTTCTGGAGAAGTAAAAGAACTAAAATCCAACCAAGTAGAAATCAAAAAGGCTATTAATGAGGTGCAATCAAAAATGGGGGCGCTAACTGCTAGAATAAATGAGGCAGAAGAGAGAATCAGTAATATAGAAGATGAAATGATGGAAAATAAAGAAGCTGAGAAAAAGAGAGATAAACAACTACTGGATCACGAGGGCAGAATTCAAGAGAGAAGCGATACCATAAGACGAAACAACATTAGAATAATTGGGATCCCAGAAGAAGAAGAAAGAGAGAGAGGGGCAGAAGGTATAATGGAGCAAATTATAGCAGAGAACTTCCCTAATTTGGGGAAGGAAACAGGCATGAAAATCCAGGAAGCACAGAGAACCCCTCTCAATATCAATAAAAATAGGTCAACACCCCGACATCTAATAGTAAAACTTACGAGTCTCATAGACAAAGAGAAAATCCTGAAAGCAGCTCGGGAGAAGAGATATGTAACCTACAAGGGTAGAAACATTAGATTGGCAACAGACCTATCCACAGAGACCTGGCAGGCCAGAAAGGACTGGCAGGATATATTCAGAGCACTAAATGAGAAAAATATGCAGCCATATTACTCTATCCAGCTAGGCTGTCATTGAAAATTGAAGGAGAGATAAAAATCTTCCAGGACAAACAAAAACTAAAGGAATTTGCAAACACAAAACCAGCCCTACAGGAAATCTTGAAAGGGGTCCTCTAAGCAAAGAGAGAGCCTAAAAGTAACATAGACCAGAAAGGAACACAGACAATATACAGTAACAGTCACCTTACAGGCAATACAATGGCACTAAATTCCTATCTTTCAATAGTTACCCTGAATGTAAATGGGCTCAATGCCCCAATCAAAAGACACAGGCTATCAGACTGGATTAAAAAACAAGACCCATCAATATGCTGTCTGCAAGAGACTCATTTTCGACCCAAAGACAGCCCCAGATTGAAAGTGAGGGGGTGGAAAACCATTTACCATGCTAATGGACACCAAAAGAAAGCTGGGGTGGCAATCCTTATATCAGACAAATTAGATTTTAAACCAAAGACTGTAGTAAGAGATGAGGAAGGACATTATATCCTACTTAAAGGATCTATCCAACAAGAAGATCTAACAATTGTAAATATCTATGCCCCTAACATGGGAGCAGCCAATTATATAAGCCAATTAATAACAAAAGCAAAGAAACACATTGACAACAATACAATAATAGTGGGGGACTTTAACACCCCCCTCGCTGAAATGGACAGATCGTCTAAGCGAAAGATCAACAAGGAAATAAAGACTTTAAATGACACACTGGACCAAATGGACTTCACAGACATATTCAGAACATGCCACCCCAAAGCAACGGAATACACATTCTTCTCTAGTGCCCATGGAACATTCTCCAGAATAGATCACATCCTAGGTCATAAATCAGGTCTCAACCGGTACCAAAAGATTGGGATCATTCCCTGCCTATTTTCACAATGCTTTGAAACTAGAACTCAATCACAAGAGGAAAGTCAGAAAGAACTCAAATACATGGAGGCTAAAGAGCATCCTACTGAAGAATGAATGGGTCAACCAGGAAATTAAAGAAGAATTAAAAAAATACATGGAAACCAATGAAAATGAAAACACAACTATTCAAAATCTTTGGGATGCAGCAAAGGCAGTCCTAAGAGGAAAGTATATAGCAATACAAGCCTTTCTCAAGAAACAAGAAAGGTCTCAAGTACACAACCTAACCCTACACCTAAAGGAGCTGGAGAAAGAACAGCAAATAAAGCCTAAACCTGCAGGAGAAGAGAAATAATAAAGATCAGAGCAGAAATCAATGAAATAGAAACTAAAAGAACAGTAGAACAGATCAACGAAACTAGGAGCTGGTTCTTTGAAAGAATTAACAAGATTGATAAACCCCTGGCCAGACTTATCAAAAAGAGAAGAGAAATGACCCAAATCAACAAAATCATGAATGAAAGAGGAGCGATCACAACCAACACCAAAGAAATACAAACAATTATAAGAACATATTATGAGCAACTCTATGCCAGCAAATTAGATAACCTGGAAGAAATGGAGGCATTCCTAGAGATGTATCAACTACCAAAACTGAACCAGGATGAAATAGAAAACCTGAACAGACCTATAACCACTAAGGAAATTGAAGCAGTCATCAAAAATCTCCCAACAAACAAAAGCCCAGGGCCAGATGGCTTCCCAGGGGAATTCTACCAAACATTTCAAGAAGAATTAATACCTATTCTTCTGAAACTGTTCCAAAAAATAGAAATGGAAGGAAAACTTCCAAACTCATTTTATGAGGCCAGCATTACCTTGATCCCAAAACCAGACAAAGACCCCATTAAAAAGGAGAATTACAGACCAATATCCCTGATGAACATGGATGCAAAAATTCTCACCAAAATACTAGCCAATAGGATCCAACAGTACATTAAAAGGATTATTCACCATGACCAAGTGGGATTTATCCCTGGGCTGCAAGGTTGGTTCAACATCCGCAAATCAATCAATGTGATACAATACATTAACAAAAGAAAGAACAAGAATCATATGATCCTCTCAATAGATGCAGAAAAAGCTTTTGACAAAGTACAGCATCCTTTCTTGATCAAAACTCTTCAGAGTATAGGGATCGAGGGTACATACCTCAATATCATAAAAGCCATCTATGAAAAACCTACAGCGAATATCATTCTCAATGGGGAAAAACTGAGAGCTTTCCCCCTAAGGTCAGGAACGCGGCAGGGATGTCCACTATCACCACTGCTATTCAACATAGTATTGGAAGTCCTAGCCACAGCAATCAGAAAACAAAAAGAAATCAAAGGCATCCAAATTGGCAAAGAAGAAGTCAAACTCTCACTCTTTGCAGATGATATGATACTTTATGTGGAAAACCCAAAAGACTCCACCCCAAAACTGCTAGAACTCATACAGGAATTCAGTAAAGTGGCAGGATATAAAATCAATGCACAGAAGTCAGTGGCATTCCTATACACCAACAACAAGACAGAAGAAAGAGAAATTAAGGAGTCGATCCCATTTACAATTGCACCCAAAACCATAAGATACCTAGGAATAAATCTAACCAAAGAGACAAAGGATCTTTACTCAGAAAAGTATAAAATACTCATGAAAGAAATTGAGGAAGACACAAAGAAATGGAAAAACGTTCCATGCTCATGGATTGGAAGAACAAATATTATGAAGATGTCAATGCTACCTAGAGCAATCTACACATTCAATGCAATCCCCATCAAAATCCCATCCACTTTTTTCAAAGAAATGGAACAAATAATCCTAAAATTTGTATGGAACCAGAAAAGACCCCGCATAGCCAGAGGAATGTTGAAAAAGAAAAGCGGGCGCCTGGGTGGCTCAATCGTTAAGCGTCTGCCTTCAGCTCAGGTCATGATCCCAGGGTCCTGGGATCGAGTCCCGCATCGGGCTCCTTGCTCGGCAGGAAGCCTGCTTCTCCCTCTCCCACTCCCCCTGCTTGTGTTCCTGCTCTCGTTGTCTCTCTCTCTGTCAAATAAATAAATAAAAAATCTTTAAAAAAAAAAAAAAAAGAAAAGAAAAAGAAAAGCAAAGCCGGCAGCATCACAATTCCAGACTTCCAGCTCTATTACAAAGGTGTCATCATCAAGACAGTATGGTACTGGCACAAAAACAGGCACATAGATCAATGGAACAGAATAGAGAGCCCAGAAATGGACCCTCA